>NC_041364.1:27404870-27438269 GCF_900634415.1 Cottoperca gobio
CCCCCCCAAAGGAACCCCGTGCCCCCCACTGATTTTTAATTATTTAATATTCACAACTCACTTTTCACATTGAAAAGGTGCTCTTTTATTAAATAAACTAAACGTTTATGTTATTTATCTCATTTATGTGCACGTTTCTGTGTCTACCTGCACTGGTGTCAAACTCAAGGCCACAATTATATCCGGCCCGCAAGAAAATATAATTTCTCTATCATAACTGGCCCGCCGGTTTTGGTAATTAAATCAATGCATGGCACAACCACGGGAAAATACATATTTGAGGAAGTATCTAAATGTGTGAATAAAATGAAACTGCACCGGGACAAACTGACGGGACTGACGACAGATGGAGCCTGGGACGTGATGAAAAGAGTGGATTAGTGTAGGATGCGGGAGAAGATGCAGCAGGAGAACTGTGCAGGTGAGCTGACGGTGTATCACCGCATCACACACCAGGAAAGCGCTGTGTTGTAAAGCTCTGGAGATGGAACATGTAATAAGCGCCGTAACACAGACAGGAAACTTTATAAGAGTCAATGTAAGTCTTTTCCTGAGGAGATACATTCTGAACATGGCGGTGCGATGGCTGAGTCGAGGGAAAGTGCTGAATAGATTTTTCGAGTTGCGTGAGGAAGTCTGGCCGTTTTTGGAAGCAAAGGAAAACACACCACAGATCTCTGGGATCTCCCTACGCTGATTGACCTCCAGTGTAACGCCACACTCAAGACAAAGTATGACTCTGTGGGCGCTGCACAGTTTCCAAGCTTCGCCCCCGAAAACGATGCCTTAATTTTGTCCCTCTCTGTGATTGAGTTTGACACCCCTGGACTGCTTGCTTTGCGAAGTTTCTCTTCAGCCGTTAGGCTTATTGCCAGGGTGTTTGCTGCATCAGAGATGGGCATTGAGGAGCAACCAACAGCTAATGAAAGAATTTCAATCACAGAAAAAGAAAAGACTAAGCTTTTGGTTATGCCGTGCCGGATATGCCGTTATTTTCAGTGCCTTATCCCTTGACATTGCAGGATGGCTGGGTCAATGAAAACAACAGCATGACTTATTGGCCGCCGATATACCTCAGCAATATAACATTATTTTTAATGTCTGACCACCCAGGGAATCATGTCGAGTTTCATAAACGAACTTTGAACGAATACAAAGAAGGCAAAGCATTTAGACTGTTTGACTCTGGCTGGTTGAAACAAATATCTTTCAATCCTCTCGCAAATTCTGAGTATTGCTTTTTGAAAGCAAATTATACTCATTCAATGAACATTTCCCATACGCCACATTCAGCATGGATCTGCGCAGTCAAGAAAACTGGCGATATCATAAGTGCTTATTGCAGTTGTGTTGAAGGGTAAGCTATTATAAATATATACCTAACTTGTGTTTGTTCCTTTTTGATGATTTGGGGTTTGACACATACCCCAGGTCGAGTTCAGGATCAGGGAATTCATTTGTTGGTTTTCCTTGCATGAAATGCTCACTGCAAATCCGCAAAAACTTCTTGGGCTCCCAAGACTTCCCATTGTAATCCTGTCTCTTTACAGCTTTGGTCCATGCTAGCCTTCTATCATTGTTCTTTAGTGCTGTTGGAAATGGAAATAGTTCGAACGGGGGCTTGCAGTCGCAATTTTTCATCAAACGAGTGCAATCGTGAAGCTCACAATGAGATTCAGCCCATTTATTTAGCTTTCTCCCACTGTTTGAACATCCTTTCACCAGACAATTTTGGTGTCCAAATCCCATAACTAGAAGAGCGATGATTACACACTAAAAACTAGCCAAATACAATGTAAACACGCAGAGAACAAATCCAATATGGCGGCCCTTGTAGAGTTGGTGCTCACTTTTCTAGGACAGCCACATGCACATGCATTGCGATTCCACCGGAAGCCCGAAACTCCGATTCCATGTATAGTTTAAGACATGCAGCAAATGGCCACTGGTCGAATTCTGCTGCAGCAAGCCTTTGAAAGTGGGTCGCCTGCTGTACGAGCTGCGCCACCGTGGCTGGTCTACATGTGGGATGTACATTATTCTTTCAACAGATTTACATTTGGTTTCTTTACCTGCTCACAAGGAAGATGATGCTGGCGTGCATAACAATTGTTTCGCTAGTTGGCTGGTGTCAGGTAAATTAATCCATATTGGAAAGACTATCGTATGTATTTGTTTACCTCAATCAATATATATATATATCTACACTACGAATGTTTCTCTGCAATTATGTATTTTCTGCACTGAGTGTATAACAAACATAATAGGGGCACTTCCCCTTTAAGAAAACGGGTCAACAAACCATTACTTCCTGACTGCTGACGGAGGATCGTGTTGGCGCCAAACTGGGACCAATGAGGAGAAGGTCAACGCCTACTCCATGTATTAGATGCGATGATTTCAAATGTTTCGGGACACACTGGAGCGGCGCCGTGAGACCGCAACGATGGGGCTCTTTGAGCCATGCGGTCTATGGAAACGGCGACGCAAAATGTGTCCTCAGCTGAGAATATTTTCTATGTTTGACTTATCACGTTAAATAAATATATCGATTGAACTAGAGGATTGCTGTTTTGATTCGACATTTAAGCTCCGAGTTCTTCAGCTTTTCCCAACCCTTTAATTGGCGTCCCTGGGTGGGCTCCCGAAAGGAGAAGTGAAGAACGATCGCCGAGTATCGTTGACTGGTATTCATTGCATGTGCAAAAGATCAGGTGAGAGTGAACACCGGTTAAATCAAATACTCACTGCAGGTAGACTAGGAAAACTTATTAATGAATGCCAGCAACAATGTTCGACGGTCATAGCTAATACAACTGCTGTTAAACGATAAAAAGCAATCCTGAATGTTGAAATACAAGTGATAAGAGCAAGCATCGAAAATATTAATTGTGTTAACGATATTTATTAAAAGCCTATGGAGGGTTCCAGCACAGTTCTGGTTAGGGCCTCGTGCTCATATTAATCAAACAAATCCCAGGGGGTGTCCGGTCTGGTACCGGATAAAGCTTATGGTAAGCTTGCATTGAATGTAGTTTAATACGAAAACACCTTTGGAAGGTAGCTAAGAAAGCTTAGTTAGTTTAATGTTAAAAAAGTCCTTTGGAAGGCCGATAGGAATAGTTTAATTGAAAGACTTCTGGGAAGCCTAGCATTAGAAGCTAGTGTTGTTTACCAAAGGAGGATAGTGATTATAATCCTGAATTACGTGAGAACCGATGACGATCGCCTCATAGTCTCAGATGTTGTATATCATCTTCTTTGCAGCAAGCATAGTGTAAAACATGTAAAGATTTGTGTATTGTTGTATTGTTGTGAGTAAAGTGTGACTAAAGCAGGCCTAAGGCGAGGCTAAGCTAGCGCTGATATTTAGCTAATGCATTGGAGTTTGTAGAACGGGTGAAAACTGTTCTAACTGACTGGGGGACGGTTGTGAAATCAAAGAGAACCGTGGAGTGTATGTGAAGTAGTTTTAAATTGGAAAAACGTGAAAGAAGGAGACGTTTTTGTGAAAGGCCTCAGAGATTAGGACCAGCTAACGGTGGCCACGTGATGCTGGGTCGCTAATTCCGCCTACTTGAGGTTACGAGGCATGTGAAAGTAAATTGTGATAAACTAAACCTTGAGTCTTATGCTGGAGCATTTTGGGTGGAAATAAAATGCATAAGTGATGTAGTGCCCGAGGGATTAAACCAAAAATGCGAGTTTTCTCCAAACTGGAAGGAGAGAAAATTTAGAACAAAGAAACCTCCATTTTCTATCCTTCTTCATCCGGGGGGAATTTAAAAAACCCACATCCGGTTGATAGCTAAATGCCTCTGGTGGACAAAATTGAGACTACAACTAAAAGTTTATAGAAACTTTACAAAATTTAAACACCTCCACCTATAGGACGGCAATTAAAGCGCACCTAAATTTAAAACCGTGCACCAGCAGACAAATTGGTAAATTACAATTAAAATCCAATTGAATTGAGGAAAGCTAAAGAGAAGAAAAAGGTGAAACCAGAACCCCAGACTGTAGACCGGACGTGAGAAAAAGGACTGACAAGAGAACATGACTCCCCAGCAACGGGGATCCACACTTCCGGAACCAGGTTGTATATCTGCATTCACACACACTATCATAGTCAATTAAAGGAGGCTGAATTGTAAAGTGTAGAAAACTGTCTCTTATATGTTTTTGAGAAAACATGTTTAATAAGTGTGTGGATGACAGATATGTAGACTTTTTGTGTAATTCTGGAGCAGACAGAAATGATTAGAACAGAACAGAGCCGCAAAATACTCAGAATAAAGAGCGTAAAATAAAAACAATCAGCTAATGATAGATTAGGTTCAGAATAATAAATAATAATAAAAGACTTTAGTATCAGGCCATATTAGAGATGGTATCTGTTTAAGCAAGAAGTGTCAGCATAACCCATTTAACACACACGGTCACGGCTTCTTTGTATCCCTCTGTAAAAGGCCGGCGTGATTCCCTCTTGGATGGCTGTCCGTTCCCACCTCTCCCAAAAATATTAAGCAAACCTCATGACATTTTGTGAAAGACTATAATCGTCAACAGACGAATAGTAGGGAGATAGAATCTTCTGAGAGTTTAGTCTAAACAGTGTAGGGAGCTAGAAGCTCCTGAGGGTCCGATCGTAAATGTCATGAGGAAGAAATATGGTGAAGAGAGTTTGTAAGATAATAGGGAATGAAACAGCTGACAAATTATTTAAGAAAATAAAGTTTTGGTAAACTCATCTGTTTTAGAAATACCAGACTATAAGAAGCCTTTTATTTAAACAGCAGACTTCATGACATTAGTATTAACACAGAACCATGGAGATAAGAGTAGACCAGTGGTTCACTACTCTTCACAACTAGACCCAGTAGATAAGGCAATGCCTGACCGCACATGAGCAGTAACTGCAGCTTCAATGGCAGGTCAGGCCTCTGCATCAAGTGTTATTCAGGCCATTGACTTTAACAGTGACACATGCAGTGTCAGTTTTGTTTTCACAACCCCATCTGACTAGAATAATGTACAACTTTGATCCATCTACATTAATTCCAACAGCTGAGGACGGAGAACCACATGACTAAACGACAGAGACGGACAAGGAACTTCACCAAGACCAGACTTGACTGACGTTCCCTAAGAGGAACCAGAGATAGAAATGTTTGTTAACAGATCATGTAAAGTAACCTAGAGGATCCGAATGTGACAAGATTTCTGTAGTGACACAGACCGACGTATTAAAAGCAGAAGCTCTACCCAATCATCTGTCAGCAGAGCAGCAGAACTGATAGCATTGACAGAGACATGCAGATAAAAGAAAGACAAAGTTGTAAATATCTACACAGACAGTAACTATGCATGTTCAACATGTGTTTGCTCAACAAGTACAGCATAAAGGTATGGTAACATTGACTAACAAACCTATTACTCACTCTAATAGAAGACTTATTGAAGGCAGTACAGCTACCAAAGTATATTGCTTTATATAAAGGCACAACACATATGATAAGAACTGATCCAGTTTCAGTAGACAACAATATGTAAATGAGAAGACAAACACGCCAGAACACAAGACAGATATTGAAAGAGATGCAGAATGCAGCTATAAAGTAAGAACAAGCCGTTTGGACTAAGAATAATTACATACAAGACAGAGACGACTGACGAAAGAACACTTGACCAGAGAAGAACTCAGTACTACCAAGAACATATATAAATGTGTGTATTGAGACACGGTATTTGACCATGTCTCAAAAGGGGGAGTATTATATTGAGTATTATATTAATAGAGTATATTCATAGCATTTGATTCAAAGGCCGAATGCCGACTCCAATAAAATCCATGCAGATGTGCTGAAACGGATATTCTGAACTAAATAAATATGAAGGAAATAAATATAGTTTAACGATTATAGACTTGTACAAAATGAGCTGAAGTATTTCCAACACATACAGTAGACGCTATGACAGTAGCTAAAGTGTTTACAGCTAAATGAACTGTAAAATAAGGTAATGTGTGTAAAGGATGATAATAATAATAATGATGATAATAAGCTTTATGTAAGAATTGCAGGTCAAAGTACTTGCACTGCAAAAACATAAAACATTAGACAGAATAAGAACATTTAGGGTACAATAATCAGTGTTGATGTAAATAAGTGGGAAAGACTAATGGTATAAAAGAACACTGGAAATCATGCCAAGTTTCCCTATCTGTGCCGGGAAAACTATCAGAGCCATATTTAGAAATATACCACAATTGGGAAAGGAAGAAGAGGGAGAGAAAAATATATCCTGGTGACACATAAATATGTCACCACTCTTGTGAGAGACACTGACTCCATAAAGCAGAAACTGGACCTCTTCGTGGTGAAGTCTGACTACACAGGGAGGTGGTACCCATAGGGGCGCTTGTCTCACCATCAGTGAAGATTCAACAACCCGAAGTTTTAGAAGGGGACTGTGAAATGGGGGTCAGAGTCATCACAGGAGGGTGAGTATAGCCCTGTACACCTGAGACTGCACAACCACATCAAATTTGATTTCTGTGACGTAATAACCTGTCCCTCTCCCCTAACAATATGCAGAACAGATCAGGTGGGCAGAGGAGCACATCTGCGCCACGGAGAGGAGTGACATGTAAGAAAATAAATGATTGTGATCCATTATTCCTCACCATCGTTTCATCGCATCCCAGAGATTAGAGACTGTTTGTTTTAGGCAGCTGAGGTTTTAGGAGCAGGTCCACAAGGACACTTTAGGATAAAGGTAGAAAACAAGAAGACTGCAATCTCCAAGCAGTCAGTAGGAAAGGATATAAAGTTACTACAGTAAGAAATAGAATAGCAGGGAGACAGGATATGTGGAGAAGAATATGTGGCTTGACTGCAAACTGTATACCACTAGCTCAGTAAATATAGTGTGTGTGTGTGTGTGTGTGTGTGTGTGTGTGTGTGTGTGTGTGTACCAGTCAGGCCCCTCCTTGCTTTAAGCCCAGTCCCAGTAATACTCGGACCAATAACAGAGTAAACCTGTCTGTTAACAATGATGCACAGTGTAACAGAACCACTCAGCCCAATTTGCAAAAATCTCATTAAGAGATTTCCAACTCACAGAACCAATAGCACAAGACAGAAATATGTGCATTGATGACACTGGTCGAGCGTTTCTATGTTTGGCCCACAACAGGTCAAACTCTTGTGAGCTTGAACTCGGCTGAAGAGAAACACAGCACCTGGGGAGAGCTTCAGCTCCACAGCATACAAGAGATGCAGTAGGAGTCCCCCGGGGAGTGCCAGAGATCAAATTGGAGCAGGTTTTGACTCATTGTTTTGATGATGGGCAACTACTAATAAGAATGTGGACTAATTACATTCATTGCATCTAACAGAGGTTTATTAATTATTACAAGGGATGCCGTTAAGGGACAAGCTGAACAACAAGCAGCTTCCAGCTTATTGACATGATAGAATGTCTTTAGACATGCTCCGAGCAGAGAAAGGAGGTGTGTGTGCCATGTTTGGATCATCCTGTTGCACAATTATATCAAATAATACTGTTTCAGAGAGATCAGTTACTAGAGCCTTACAAAGATTGACAACATTATATAAAGAATTAGCAGAGAATTCAGGAGTAGAGAATTAGTCTGGTGATGCTATGGAAAGACGGTCCGGGAGATGGAGAGTTCTCATGTCACTGGTATCTTCAGCATTAATAGCTATATCAATATCAATCTGCACATTATCTCCACAGATTATATTTTGTAAATATTTATGCATTTTTTATATTCATGTACCAGCTAACCCAGAGCAAATTCTTTGTAGGTGAAAACCTACATGACAAGAAAGATTATTCTGATTCTGAATACTCACTGTATGTGGATGTTGCTATATACCATAAATTAGAAGCCGCATGACGAGATTGATTGATTCCACAATAACAAAACAAATGTACACGAGTATCAGCCCCTCTCCATAGATTTATGCAATTTGATAGAACTAGCCTGATTACAGAACAGAATTGCATTAGACATGTTGTTGGCTGAAAAAGGGGGTGTCTGCAAATTGTTTGGCTCTGTGTTGTACTTTCATCCCAAATAACACAGCCCCTGATGGATCCTTTACCAGAGCTTTGAAAGGACTTGACAGACTCAGCAAAGAGCTAGCATCAAACAGTGGGGTACTCATAGACTATGATATAGAGCAGGAACACGACAACCAGGAAGATGATTTCGTGTGAATAACTCTACAAAGTGTTTTTTGCTGCCATACCGAAGCCACTGACTTTATTGTAGTTAGTCTCTCAGTCGTATACAGATATTACAGTCTTATACAGACATTAAAAGTTTACTAATATTTACTGTCTTTTACTGGAAGTGTTTTTTATTATACTGAAACAAATTGTCTTTATGCTGGAATAACAAATGAAGTTCTTTGGTTTTATACAGAAGGTATTTTTTATGACTGGAATAAAAACAAGTGCACTATGAATGTATACCATATGCTGAATTTGTACACCACTCGGTGCCTTATATTTACTGGAGATTATACACACCATAAATGGTGTGTAAAGGGGGAATTGTCAGGTAAATTAATCCATATTGGAAAGACTATCGTATGTATTTGTTTACCTCAATCAATATATATATCTACACTACGAATATGTTTCTCTGCAATTATGTATTTTCTGCACTGAGTGTATTACAAACATAATAGGGGCACTTCCCCTTTAAGAAAACGGGTCAACAAACCATTACTTCCTGACTGCTGACGGAGGATCGTGTTGGCGCCAAACTGGGACCAATGAGGAGAAGGTCAACGCCTACTCCATGTATTAGATGCGATGATTTCAAATGTTTCGGGACACACTGGAGCGGAGCCGTGAGACCGCAACGATGGGGCTCTTTGAGCCATGCGGTCTATGGAAACGGCGACGCAAAATGTGTCCTCAGCTGAGAATATTTTCTATGTTTGACTTATCACGTTAAATAAATATATCGATTGAACTAGAGGATTGCTGTTTTGATTCGACATTTAAGCTCCGAGTTCTTCAGCTTTTCCCAACCCTTTACTGGCTCCATAATGATCCAATACAAACGCAATACCAACAACTCAACAGCAACAACGCATACAACGACAACAACCCACAAATTTGATTATGAGGCGGCTCAATTGCTGTTCGCTCCCCCTTAAATTTCGAATCGCACGCCAAACCCGAGGCTTCCAACGTCATCACATACGTCATCAACACAAGCATCGATTCGCGCTTCACAAAAAACCGCGATTGCTCGACACATACACGCTTCGAAGCCTCGACACGGAAGGACACATCACTACTGTTTCCTGTTTCCCAAGTGTTTGAGTCCCCGGCTTCCTCGACCCTGTTTCCGTGACCTAATTCTGTCTCTGCCTGATCCTTGTCTGCTGTGCTGCTACGCTGAGTATATACCTGTGTACCGAACCTGTTTCCTTGGCCCGATTCTGCCCCTGGATTATCCCTGCATGCTTTGTATGATTAACTGCCTATGCATGTACCATCGCCACTGCAAAGTTTCAGTAAAGACTATTCTCATTTACATTGATCTGCCTCTGAGTCGTGCTATTGAGTCCCACCCTCCTTCTGTCTTGATTATACCGTTACAAGTGAGGCTGCAGCACAAGATTTAATTAATTTGGGAGGGACTAAAGTTAGCATTGGAGTCCTCCGTTATATTGATATTGAGTCCTGGTATGGAATTAAGTGCTGATGGAATTATTTCCTTAAATTTAATCACAGCACTATCAGATAGACATCGAGCATAGGATAATTTGCCTACTGGCTTCTAGTCCAGTAACAGGACTTCAAAAGTTATTAACAAATGGTCTGATAAAAGAGGATTATGTGGACACACTGATAAACTTTCAATTTCAACACCATATCCCAGAACAAGGTCCAGAGTGTTGTATAAACAGTGAGTTGGTTCATGTACATTCTGACTGAACCCAATTGAATAAAACAATGAGATAAACACATTATTAAGGTTGTCACTATCAACATCCACATGAAAATTAAAGTCACCTACAATAATGACTTTATCTGTTTTAAGGATTAAACTTGATAAAAATTCCGATAGAAATTCCGATAGAAATTCAGAATACGGACCAGGAGGGCGGTACACAGTAACTAATAAAATTGGCTTTATTGTTTTCCATGTTGGGTTTGAGAGCGTAAGAACAAGGCTTTCAAAAGAATTATAGTTTAGTTTAGGATTGATTAATAGGTTTGAGTGGAATATGGCTGCAGCTCCACCTCCTCGGCCAGTGCCAGTGCCTGACATATTCTTCATGTCTCAGCCAGGTTTCAGTGAGACAAAATAAATAAATCTAATAATCTGATATTTTTTTGTTTTCACTTTTGCAGCGGTGGTGTTAATTGTTATTAGGTTTTCATGTATAACTCCTCTTCTGTTTACCATTGATTTTATTAATTTCAGTGGTCGTGGGGCAGACACAGTCACTATGGGGGTTTCAGTGGGTGACTGCCTGGAAGGAATGCATTGATATTATTTATTCATTATTTGCATCTGTATTTATTTATATTCGGATTGTGAATTATTATTAAATCCTCTCAATAAATTAATCATAGATTATTAAATAACCCAGAATATGATTAGGATTAATGTTTCAAGGAAAATTGAAATTACATAACTCATATCAAACCCGAAACTCAGGAATTATCAGCCTCACATGTAACTCTATTGATGATGATAAATAAAAATGTACAAAGCTCTCCTACTCTCTGAATTTAATTGTATCCATAATAAAAGTTAATTGGAGGAATAAACAGATGATGAAAAGAGAAATCTTTGGAAAGTTATTTGTGATCGGTTTTGTTTTTTGTCAACACAGATTTTAACTAGATGATAAAGCAGAAAACAAATAACATATAAAACTTAAGAAGTGATGCACTTGAGTTTGGTCTGTTATCCGTCTTCAAAACTCCAGTGATGTTGAGACGTATCAGATCAGTCCGATCAGCTGCAGCGTTCAATCCATTACTGATATCCAGTCAGGGGGAAATTAATATACTAATTCGGCAACACTTAAAGTGGTATTTCAGTGTGCTTATAAGAAGTGCACTTTATTGTAAGGCAGGCCTGGTTTTTGTAGTTTTTTTTTTACAGAACTGTTGATCCAAATAACTTCCCGCACTGCAAAGCCCTCCCTCAGGTCCTCAGCAACACACTCACCAAGCCTGAAGTAGATCGGTCCGAGTGTTGGAGAGATAAAAGTATTAAAGTATGATATTTAAGTATTCTTATAAATAGTGCACTTTTATATTAGTTTATTTAAAGCAGTATTTTAGTATACTTTTAAAAAGTTTATTAAATTAGAAATTCTTTTTTATAGGGGTTTTCTATTAAAGTGTAGTAAACTCAAGTGGGAGGCTGAAGTTCAGGAGGTCGAGGTGGTGGGACGTTCGGGAGTTTGATCCCGGCTTCCCCAGTCCGCATGGCAAGATACTGAACCCCTAAATTCCTGCTTTTTTCTTTTCTTTTTTAACCTCTTAAGAGGTGGGGGAATTTACCCGAATATATCTACAAACGACATACCCAAAGTAAATTGAAAGCTGCGCTTCAACCATTTGCAGTAGCTGCATGATTTTGGTTTCAATCAAAAGACAACTCTCTTTTTGTTCTTGCAAAACATTGCAAGTGCTTCTGGCACTTCTGATTCTGGTCTGAATATACTGAATTTGAAGAAAATACACTACGCCTGAAGTTTGTTGTTGAAAAAGATGCCTGAAGATGGGTATAGCTGGTAGGTATGAACTACACAATAGAAACATAGCACCAAGTGTTAAAAAAGAGTAACACCAGGCGTTCACAAGCTGTGCATTTGGAGATATAATATTTATTGATAAAAAGGTCATAAATAACTATTGGCCTTTACTATAAATAACTATTATATACCCAATATTCCCTGTCAGAAGTAATGACACAAAGTAAGTGAAGTATAAACAAAATAAATTGTAATATTTTTGTATTTTATGATTAATAAATACAATTATGAAAAAAGAATAACATTTGTAAAAGTAAAACCAAGGTTATCACATGTCTAAAGGTCCAGCAGTTCATTGGCTACACGATATGTGAGTCACCGGGAGACTGTGCTGCCGCTGGCTCCATTTGTAAACAAAAGAAGAGGGCTGGCACTTCCTTATCAAGTTGACACTCATTGGCTATTGAAGGTTGTCGATAAGGCATGGAAGCTCACAAGTCCCCAGCTGAGCGCCGCTATGTTGGAGTTCTCCCCGGTGGACGAGAGGGTCGCCTCCCTATGCCTTCGGGTTATGGGGGGGAAAACTCTGACTGTTGTTTGTGCCTATTCCCCAAACAGCAGTTTGGAGTATTCGGCCTTCTTGGAGAATGGAGGGCTCCAGTAGGGGACTCCGTAGTCTTGCTGACTCTGTAGTCTTGCTGGGAGACTTCAACGCACACATGGGAAACGATGGAGACACCTGGAGAGGCGTGATTGGGAGGAACGGCCTACCTGATCTGAACCCAAACGGTCGTTTGTTGTTGGACTTCTGTGCTAGTCATGGAATGGCCATTACCATGTTCGAACATAAGGATGCTCATAAGTGTACGTGGTACCAGAACACCCTAGGCCAAAGGTCAATGATCGATTTTGTGATCGTATCATCTGATCTGAGGACGCATGTTTTGGACACTCCGGAAACAGTTGCAGGGTACCGACGGAGTCGAAGGGCGGCAGCCTCTGCCGTGGCAGAGGCAAAGCAGCGGGTGTGGGAGAAGCTCGGAGAAGCTATTGAGAAGGACTTTCGGTCGGCACCAAGGTGCTTCTGGAAAACCACCTGGCACCTCAGGAGGGGAAGCGGGGAACCATCCAAGCTGTGTACAGCAAGGGTGGGACCCTGCTGACTTCGACTAAGAAGGTTATCGGGCGGTGGAAGGAGCACTTTGAGACACTCCTGAATCCGACTAACACGCCTATGCAAGCACCTGGGGGATCATCGTCAATTTCCCTGACAGAAGTCACTGAGGTAGTCAAACAACTCCACAGTGGCAAAGCCGCAGGGGTTGATGACATCTGTCCAGAAATGCTGAAGGCTTTGGGTGTTGAGGGGCTGTCTTGGTTGACACGCCTCGTCAACATTGCGTGGAAGTCTGGGACAATGCCTAGGGGGTGGCAGACCGGGGTGGTGGTTCCCCTATTCAAAAAGGGGGACCAGAGAGTGTGTGCCAACTACAGGGGTATCACACTTCCCTGGTAAAGTCTACTCAAAAGTACTGGAAAGGAGGGTTCGGCCGATAGTCGAACCTCTGAGTGAAGAGGAACAATGCGGATTCCGTCCTGGTCGTGGAACAACGGACCAACTCTTCACTCTCGCAAGGATCCTGGAGGGGGCCTGGGAGTATGCCTATCCGGTCTACATGCGTTTTGTGGATCTGGAGAAGGCATATAACCGGGTCCCCCGGGTGATACTGTGGGAGGTGCTGCGGGAGTATGGGGTGAGGGTGTCACTTTTGAGGGCCATCCAATCCCTGTACACCCAAAGCGTGAGTTGTGTCCGGAATCTCGGCAGTAAGTCGAACTCGTTCCCAGTGAATGTTGGCCTCGGCCAGGGCTGCGCTTTATCACCAATCCTATTTGTGATTTTCATGGACAGGATATCGAGGCGTAGTCGTGGAGGAGAGGGGATGCAGTTCTGTGGCCTGAGGATCTCATCGCTGCTCTTTGCAGATAATGTGGTCCTTATGGCATCATCGGTCTGTGACCTTCAACAGTCACTGGATCGGTTCGCAGCCTAGTGTGAAGCGGTTGGGATCAGCCTAGTGTGAAGCGGTTGAGGATCAGCACCTCAAAATGTGAGGCCATGGCTCTCAGCAGGAAACCGGTGGATTGCCTACTCCGGGTAGGGAAGGAGCCCTTACCCCAAGTGAAGGAGTTCAAGTACCTCTGAGTCTTGTTCGCGAGTGAGGGGACGATGGAGCGAGAGATTGGTCGGAGAATCGGAGCAGCGGGGGCGGTACTACAGTCGCTTTACCGCACCGTAGTGACAAAAAGAGAGCTGAGCCAGAAGGCAAAGCTTTCGATCTACCGGTCGATCTTCGTTCCTACCCTCACCTATGGTCATGAAGGCTGGGTCATGACCGAAAGAACGAGATCGCGGGTACAAGTGGTCGAAATGGGTTTTCTCAGATGGGTGGCTGGCGTCTCCCTTAGAGATAGGGTGAGAAATTCAGCCATCCGTGAGAGACTTGGAGTAGAGCCGCAGCTCCTTTGTGTTGAAAGGAGCCAGTTGAGGTGGTTCGGGCATCTAGTAAGGATGCCACGTGGGCGCCTCGGCGCGTCCAGCTGGGAGGAGACCCCAGGGAAGACCCAGGACTCGGTGGAGAGATTATATCTCCTCACTGGCCTGGGAACGCTTCGGGATGCCCCAGTCGGCAGATGTGGCCCGGAGCAGGGAAGTTTGGGGTTCCTTGAGCTGCTGCCCCCGCGAACCAACCCCTGATAAGCGATAGACGATGGATGAATAATTCTGCCTTATTATTATTTATACTAAAAACACATTTGAAATAACAAATTACATTCTGCAAGTGTATTTGTAGCAAGTGTAGCAGCATATTTTGAAGTATATTTGTAACTGTAGCCATTATATTGTTTCTATAATTATAATTTGTTACAGTTTCCAAGATAACCTCATGATTTACAATGTATTTAAGTTGTATTTGTTGTTCACATTATTTCATTTAGTATGTTTTATTGTGAAGTCTCGGCAGAAGTCTCGTTTGGTTGCTCCCGTGTGAATAAGACTCAACACCTGCAACCAAACAGTAAGCACGGACACTTGTCCCAGTCACAAAAAACTTCAATGCGGTCCTAACTACACCACAAGACTTTTGTAGCATGCAGCCAACAAGGTATAGTTGTTTGTATTGTACTGGTATTCACGTTGGTAAGAGGTTATGTTACATTGTTTGTTTGTTATGTTTAGTTTTCACGGTGGATCTGGAGGAGAGAAAGCTCCAAATAAACCCGTTAAAAGAAAGCCACTTGCCTGTGCTTCGAGGGAGTTACAGTATTGGTTGAGTGTTGTCCCATATGTTGGTATCGACATTTGTATAATTAGCCTGATCGATACAGTCACATTGGGCTCTACGTTTAACCATTAAATGGAGTAAGTAGATGTCAGGGTGGATTCAGAAGAGTCCACGTGTTCAACAGTTTGGTGTGACTGTCTACCCTTTCATGTCCGACAGCTAACTGGTGATGATCGTTAAACCAGTGCCGTAATCGTCTTGACGAACGGGAGGAGGCTGTCAGGTAAGAAAACAACACGCAGTAACGTTAGCAACAACTCACCTGTTTCAGTGACAAGATGCAGGCATGCGCTTTCACTTCTGACGCTACCCGCATCCATCTTCTCATTGGTCCACGTTGGTCTTCTTATTATTTAAACCTGTTAGAGCAGCTGGAAAACTGCATTGAGCATTACTGCCACCAGCTGGTACGGAGTGGTAATAATTCCATTTAGCTCTTCAGACATTTAACAGAAAGTGAGAAGCATTGGGTTATGCTACCACACTATTTAGCATGCTAGAGAAAGATTTACGTGAGCATTTTCTCATCAGTTATACATATACACCGCTACATGACTTGTCACTTATTCTCCAAAAAAGACTACATTTATTTCTAACTCACCTTATGTTGTGTTAAAAGCTCCGTACACCAACAGAATTTGCCAGGGAGCTTCGTTTGCGTTACACAATTTTTGCGGCGCACACTTTGAATTGAATCATAAAAAAGGCTCTTGACCAAAACACTGTCTGACATCCAGGCAAACTCTAGGAAGATAGTGGGCTATTTCAAGAGCAGCACTACTGCAAAGGTGAATTCCTTTATTTCATTGCAATATTCTAAATGACGCTGTTTTGTTTAAGTTGCTGCTGCAGTGACACTTGAATTAATCACTTTTTGTTGGCAATTGTCATAGGAGAGGCTGTCACAGGTGCAGGAGTAAATGGGCCAGCCGGCACTGAAGCTGATTCAAGAGCTGGATCAAAAGTCATTCCACTGTTATCAATGCTACACCACGCACTGGAGGAGGAAATAGGAATAGTCCAAACTCCAGAGAGCACAGCAATGGCTGAGAGTCTGAGGAGACAGTTACGCGAGAAACTAACAATTTGCAATGAATGAGCATCATATCACTGGCAACACTGCTCAATCCCAGGTTTAAAAAGATAGTCTTCTTTAGCCCCAATAAAGCAGCAGATGCCGAGAAGAGGCCCAGTTCTGAATGTGTTGAATCTGAATGAGTTATAAGAACCAGCGCGTCTTCTTCCTCCTCCTCGTCACAACCGCACATATCAGAAGCTTCTCAGCCTGTGACTCAAGGTAATGGATACTAGATACCTTCTAATCTTGTTATTGTATTTAGTCACTTAGTCTGTCTTAGGTAGCAGACTGTGGCATCGTTTGGACACTAGTCCTGCAGACTAGGACCCAAAATGTCACTGCGGCCGTAGCAGTGGAGGTCCGAACGTACCTGGCTGAACCAAACATTGGGAGATTGGAGAACCCCCTGCAGTATTGGGAAGGACAGACAAATGTATATCCAAACTTGTACAAACTTGCTGTTGCGTTTCTCTGTACCCCAGCTTCATCTGTGCCCTGTGAAAGGGTGTTTTCTAAAGCAGGCGAAATCATCTCAAAGGAAAAAAACGCCTGAAGCCCAGCACTGTGGAAAAGTTATTTTTAAATAAAAATGAATAACATTTTGTCCTTAGTAACATAAGCAGTCACAAACCAAGTTGTACAAGCACATTCACATCCCTCCCCAATTGGTTTCCACTTTCCCTTTTGATCCCACCATTGACACACCATATTAATAAGTCAATAATTTATGTATTGGCATCAAACATCATTCATTCAAAGCTTCACACACCAAAGCCATCCCATTATAATCACTCTGCCGGTTTTACATGTATTGTCCACTTGATGGCACAGAGCAAATGAAGCACCATGAAGCATCGGCCCACGAGTGAACCAAGTGGATAGAAAGTTTCAAAGCTTCAGCTCGCCATCACTACACACAAGTCACGTGATCCAATTCAACAAGACTTTCTAAACCCAGGGTCCGACAGACACATTATTTCATAGCACGTATGTTTCAGAAGACGTGTTGCTTACATTTTCAGCCACCACTATGCAAAACAATTCATGTTGAAGAATTAACAGAATTGAAGTTAAGTGATTAATAGTTATGCTTTGGAAAACTGAACACAGAATTATTTTATTTGCTAAATGTTTTTAATACTTTAAGATTTACATATATTGACAGAGAGCAAACACAGTAAAGTCTGCAGAAAGAATGGCAAAAATGGAAACATTTGAATGATTATCGATCTATATCTATTAACATATACATGATTGCTACTGCTGGGCACAGTCGTTCTCCATGCTGCTGTTGGAGCTGACATGGATCACTTCAACAGTTTCTTTCTTTCTTCTCTCTCTCTTGTTCTGCTGCTGCTCCTCCTCCTCTTTACAGTCAGTCACAGAAGAGCTGAGGGCAGAATCACAAATATACATTCCAATCACTCAATGTCACTGTTCATTTGAATACCTGCTAGTCTTTTGTCTCTCATTAGTTTTAGTCTAAATCTACAGTATTTCCCCAAGTATGAATTTACACGTTATGTTTCTTTTGCTTATTGCACACCAGATATATAATTTCATGGGATTTACTGACCAAAAAGGTTCCCTGTAGAGATTTTGAACGTTTAAGGCCCTGACACACCAAGCCGAAGCTTGACGTTTAGTAGTGCTATGGTCCCCGTTTGTATCATGCATATGCACACGTGGAAACATCAGTCCTGCCGATATTCTCGCAGCATTCCATTTATCTACTGGTTGCGATAAGGCTCCCACACCAAGCCGACGGTCGGCTGTCAGTCAATGTGGGGCTGTCGGTGAGCATTTGGGCTCTAGTTTTGCGGTGCGGGACACACCGCTGGAAGGAAACATCTAGGTTTCATCATCATCATCATGTGGCCATCTGGAATGAAGATAAGTGGCGGGCGAGAGTGACGTTAAGCTTTGTTTTGATGCGTGTACCTTAACAACGATTTGTGTATCTGCAGTCACACAGGTCTTCCGGCTTCCCTTTTTATATGACAAGACTACTGGCGCCTGCTGGTATGGAAAGTAATTTCCTCTCACGCAGGAGCAGAACGTATGTGCTTGTTGGCTGTAGTGTTTGCAGTGTGTTCAGTTCATCACAAGACACACAAGCCAGGTAACCATGGATGCAAACAAATCAGAGTTTAAATTACTTAAAAGTTGTACACTAACAAAACAAAATAGTACACCAAGAAGAGTACAGTTTTGTTTCTGACATGGTGTGCACTTTTATTGTACAAACTTTTGCTTTCATTTTAGCATTGGAATTGTTATTTATACTTGTTTTAGTCAACAGAACCATAGGACATTTAGTGTCGATTAGGTCATTGAAAATGCTTTAAATCATGCATTTCCTGATTATCCAGGAAGGAAATATCCGGATGTTACTGAATGTTTTGTGAAGTTTCCCTTTAATAAAATAGGCAATGGCTAGTATGACTAAAACACAATGCTGGATTGAATGTATTATTCAGACACAGGAACAAGAGTCATCATGAATTCAAATGAGATGGTTGCTGAACATCAGGGAAACCTGCAGATGTGGAGGAGCAGTTCTGCTGCACTAGGTGAAAGGCAAGCTGTTTGTTTGCAATAAAGCGAAGGAAGGCAGGTAGGGACTGGTGCTGTGTGTGTGTGTGTGTGTGTGTGTGTGTGTGTGTGTGTGTGTGTGTGTGTGAACACACCTCCCTGCTCTAGTGTGTGTGTTGATAATAGCTACAACAAAATGGCTTCCTGACTGAATGAGCAGCACAACGCAGCATAAAGCCTATTAATGTTCTATATGTGTTGCATGCATCTGTACGCTTGGCACAGACATACTGACGTGGGGTTTGGAATCTCAGCAGGCTCATCTCGGCTGATCTTCACACACTTGGCAGGCTGTGGCTCCGGCTCTAAACCCAGAACACAAAATGACAATGATTAACGGTGCCATCACATAACACGAGTACTTAATGCTTGCCCTTGCTGTTGTGTGTATTGCTTATGTAATATAACTGGACTCAATGTTAATTCACATTCTTATCCCTACTGACCTGCAATGTGCAATTGTGTGGAGCTCACGGTCTCAGCTGTACAACAACAATCTGCTTCAGGGTCTGCAGTTTTAGTATTTGTGACATCCATCTCCATGGCAACAACCCGCTCTCCCTTGTCAAGCGTGGTTTCCTCAGAGGAGGGTATGATGTCAAAAGGAAGTTTCTCTCCCTTTCTCTTCTGGGTCAGATTCTTTTTTGCCTCTAGGAGACAAATATTACCAGAGGCAGCAATGTTGCAGTCATACAGTGACACCACACAGACTGGCATCCATGTTGTTACAAAGGCAGCCAGCCTCACATTTCTACCCACAACACAGACATGTGCAGACATGGCTCTGCTGTTCTCCTTACCTTTGGGTTCATACTTGTGTTGGAGCTCCTCGACTCGGAGATGCAGTTTGATCTTGTCACTCTGAGTCTGTAGCAGGGACCAGAGATATACAAGGAGTCTGTAACTCAAGGTTAGGTTGCATCTCTCCAGCTGGGTGTATTAACATTGTTACATGAGGGATCACTGTATCTACAGTTGCTGTGTGCAGGAAAACAGGTTTGGCTCTGCTCTCCTTTCTTTGATCACAATGTATTGCTGCTTCAGAGTATTGTGGAACGTCACCTGTTTGAGGCGCTGTTCAGATGAGAAGAGTTTCCTCTCCAGCGCTAAAGCTCTCTGGCTCTCTGACAGAGATTTCATCCTCTGCAGGGAAAGCTCATCTGCCAGAAGCTCTGCGTGCTTACTGACAACACACACAACGGGAATTTCAGTACACACACCCCCACTCCCACACATACCCCCACCTACACACAACTCACAGATTGTCGTTGAGCTTCATTTCGAGCAGGTCAGTGTAGTAGGTCTCATCTTGGCCGTCACCGCTTTCTGCTGTAGCAGAATTAGCTGACTTCAACACAATCTGCACAAACACACAAAAAAAAAAATTCTTCAAATGTTGAGTCAAAGGCAAATCAAATGCATCCTTCACCAGACTTTCATACATGTAATGTCCTGTTCTGCTAATCAAGTGTAATGCTCATCATTGTCCTCCAGGTTCTGGACAATAAAGTCTGTACAACATCATTTGTTTTTGGCGTCTATAAATATTAGAGTTGTTGAGAAGATGAAATGTCTCCATGCGTTTGATTTTCCCTTTGTGTCACCACTTGTCCCGGACATGGTCATCTTACACTTTACACCATATTGGTCTCAACATGTGTCATGTTATATAATTTATTATTTTATCTACTATTATTTATATTTATAATATAATTTAACATTGCTTCACTTTCTAACCGGGGCATTCTGTTGGTTTACATCCGAGCACATTATTATGTGTCATTGTTTGTTCCTTTGTTGCAGGAGAGTTTAATGTTTGGGAGGGGCCCGCCCAGCATTTCCTTATTTTACGGTACTGGTGAAGTCATTGCTGACATCACTGGGGTTAGGGTTAGGGTTAGTTATTACTTTCCATTGAGGTTTTCGAATGAAGCTCTGAATATCTCTCGTAATATTTTATGACATTACCCTAAAAGTCAATTCGAAAAACAATTTGGATAAAGAGATTCATCGGATAAAATAAGTTAGTCTTTTTGAAAACGCACTCACCACTGGAATCGAATTCTACGAACAGTATAATAATAATACTTGTGACAGCCTCAGAGGTGGCCTTGTCCTTCCCATGTTGTGTGTTTAACCTGTGTTTCAGGAGGTTGATTGGTGGAGCTGAGACCTCATCATCTCCTCATCACTGATTCAGCACACTTGAGCAGGCTGCATCAGGCTATTAAGAGACCTGCAAGATTTTCTCTGTCTCTTCCCTCTGGCCTGCTATTTGTATTTTGCTTGTACTTTGGGTATCATTCACTTTATTAAACCATATAGCAACGTTATTGATTGTGTGGTCTCCCTCCTTGTCGCCTCCTCTCGAGCCAGGTTGTGACATACTGTATAGTGTATTTTAATACCAGCTTCAAACGCAATCAGTATAAAAAAAAAAAAAACAGCGCATCATTCAAATGTTGATTTAGAATTTGAATGTCACCGTTATGAATGAAGCTTCAAAGCTTACTATTCATGGTGAGTCGTAGGTACCGGAGCAGAATGTGAGAGGGTTGGAACGCCAGATAAAGCGATGCGCCAAGTTTTAGAAAAATCCACTCTGCACTCCTTTCAAAATCCTCCCGCTGGCACTCTACTCACATGCTCCGCTTCTAAAAGGGGTGTTTTCTCTGTTGATCCAGGGTTACCACACCTTTTTAAACATCACATTCAAGATTTTCCAGGCCCAATTCCCTCAAATTTAAGGACCCAACACAGCACAGTTTGAGAGACTGATCAAGAATAATTACCATCTATTTCGCCTATAAATTCACAAACTCCCCATGTGGGCACCCTGGTAGCTCATGTAGTAGCACCCATATATAAAGGCTGAGTCCTTGCCACAACGGCCCGGGGTTCGAGTCCGACCCGTGGCCATTTGCTGTATGTCGTCCCCCTTCTCTCTCCCCCTTTCCTAATCTACATCGCACTGTCATTAAAGGCATAAAAAGCCAAAAAAAAAAAACTTAAAAAAAAAAAGATTTCCCCGTTGTGGGACTACCAAAGGATTTCTGATTGTGAAATTCTAAGGTCCTGTGGGAACCGTGCATATAAAACTTGTAGGTTTGAAGCACTCACCTCCATCTTCTCCAGTCTTTGCAGTTTAGTCGTTAGATTTTGGATCTCTTCATTTTTATCTGAGAGCATTGACTGGAGTCTTTCCAGCTGAGCAGGATCAGCCCTGGAACCCTGGAGCTGCATCAGGGCGGCTATCTGGACCTGCAAAATCATTCAAGTTACAAACAAACTGTGCATGTTAGCAGGCATGTGTCAGTGCACAGCACAACACACAGTACCTTCATGCGCTGCAGCTGCTGTTTGCTGAAGGCGTGTTGTTTCTGCAGTGACACATTCTGGACCTTCATACTGATGAGCTGTCTCGCCATCTCAGCGCGCTTATCCTCCAACTGCAATACACAAAGTCCACATATGCACACTGAGGTTTGCATTTCATTAAAACCCGAAAAGTAGTTTACCTTTAACGGCAAATATTAAACTGCACAATGATGTTCTCAACTGTACAATGTTGGAGTTAGAGAATTATTGTCAATTTGGACATTTTGAGACTGGGTAGAACAACGTTTACATTAAACAATTAAGTTTTCTCCTTCAGCAATGAGCGCTTTCCTTGCTGTTGGTTTGATTCTTACCTCAGCGAACAGAGAGTTCCCCTTACTGTTGGGATCTTGGGCCTGCTGTAGAATCTGCTCCAGCTGAACCTGGAGGTCCCTGTTTGCTTCTCGAGCTTTCTGTGGAGACAGAGAGGCAATAAAGCGTGACAGTGTGTAAACATGCACTTACAGTAAAGTAGTGATGGGGCTGCAGTCAGATGAAGGGAAAAATCATTTCACATAATGCATCTTGTTATTCTAAATAGTTAAATATTAAAACTGAATACTCTCTAGAAGTCTGAATAAGTCAGTGAACATTTGGCTGTATCTAAAATTCAGACACATTTACGCTGTGGGGAAAAGCTTCTATAATGGGTTACACCACCTGAGCTACACTCACAGACAGAAGCTCCAGATGAGAGGCTAGTCATTGCTCATGCTCATGTGAAAACTGTTCGAAGACACAGCCAAGATATCTGCAGGCTAAAATTGAGAGCGCAGGACACTGGTTGAGGGGTAACTATGTTGTTGCACCTCAAGGAACCAGGCATTTTGTGAACATGTGTGCCAACGACAACATCAACAAGTATGACTGTAGTGCAATATTCCTAGTTTCCTATGGGGTTTATGTGACAAAACATGGTTTGGGGATTCCTCTTGGTGAAAGATCTTGTAGTGTGTGACCCCGTCGCAGGTTAGTCATGTAGTGTGAAAACCACGACCACTTCAAGACGGACCACAGTACACCCGTGGCCAAATGTTTCTGATGAAAAATGCCGCTCCTCACCCCGGCAGTAGCGTCAAATGGATATACTTTTAAATGTAAGTATTGGGTTTCAACTCGCTCGAATAGCTAACGATACAAATGTTATGAAATCAAAGACCTTAAAACATAACATTTTCGCTAAAATGATAGGTTAAGTTACGGGACGTTAGTGCCGATGCTAGTTAAGCTAGCTGCTCAGCAGCTGCTTGGCTGCCGGCATCCGACCTAAGTTAGCCTTTTAAAGTAGAACTTTTAAGACCTTAACCTTAACTAAGAGTTGTAAATGTTAATTTATATTTTACATAGATTGTGGCGATTGTATAGATAATGTATACTTCATATTACCTGCTTAGTTTTCTGACAGTTGAATATCACTTAAAAAGTCCAGAGCAATCGTTCGGATTGATTATACATATTTTATTATTTATAATATGTGTACTTATTTTGCAACTTAATCTGCTTTTGTTTAGTGGTGTATAGATAAACTTGCTCTAACATTTTGTTTTGTTTTGTTTTAGGGAGAAGGAGATGGAGGCAGAAGAGAGGAGAGGATGGAGAGCAGGGAGAGGATGGAGAGCAGGGAGAGGATGGAGAGCAGGGAGAGGATGGAGAGCAGGGAGAGGATGGAGAGACTCTCTGCTGGAGAAACTTGTTGACAAATGTAAATTAATTGAAATAAATAATATATATAATGATGAATATATTGTGCATTTAATTTACATGAAAAGTAATGAAAACTTAATTGATTTCAAGATTCAAGTTTTTTATTTTGTACATACGATTTATTAATTTAGAAAAGGGATCATTTAATTTAGAAAATTACCTATCAATGAATGCAATTAATTATCGAACAAAGAAAATGATTGAATGATTATCATAAACAAAAGTATGATAAAAATAATATTTACAGTATATACAAATAAAGTTTGCTGCTGGCCACAATAAAGCCCCTGGTGTCTCCTGATGCATCATGTGGGGGGGGGGGGGGGGTCTCCAGAGTGTGTATGAGATGCCCCTCCACCGTCTAAAATACTCGCCGGTGATAACGCATATTTTCTGTAATGATTGAAAATTAAAAAATTAAAGTATTATCTCTGGTTCCGTTCTCTGGGAAAAAATGCTAAAGTAAGCCTTCAACTGCGCTTGATAACCTCAGATAGTTGCTAGGCAACGGGAGCGGAAAAATGTAGGGGCGTGAACAGCTGGTGACGTACCAGGAAGTCCCTGTAGACCGGACAGTCTCAATTCATGGTCCGCGAAGGCTGAACCGAGCTGTCCTGGCCTCTAAAGACCGTGAAGGCTCCGTCCTACGAAGGCTGCAGCCCATGAATTGAGACATTATATTTTAGTTGTAGCAGCGAGGCTGCAAGTCGTTTTCTTGTTTCTGCCACTTTGGATTAAACCAAAACAAACTATGAAAAGACTGGACGGAGCGCAGCTAACTGTTAGCATGCTAATTCAGTAGATATTGTGGAAACATGAATTTATCACCAAACTTAGTATCACTTGCTTAATCTTAGATTTACACTGCACTGTTATACCTTGATCAATGTACCATACACATTACTATGTATGATGTTGTATTCTTATACTTTTGAATCAGAACTGTATGCATGTCTATGTTGAAAAGAGTACTCACACACAGAGCGTTTCAAACTGTGGCTCACTGGGTGCAGGGAGACTTTGTTTAGACTATATAAGGTATGCGTGAGAAAAGATGCCCACTCCGCTATCATAGCAGGTGTTGTGTTGAACTGTAGTAACCCAGGGCATGAGAAGACCCTGAGACTTCCTTGAACTGAGAAGATGTTGTGGTAAAACTGTAACACCCTGTGCCAGTTCCAGACACTGCCCAGAAATCTACTGTCTAGCATGTATACATAATGTAGTCTAAGTTCCAAGAAAATGTAGACACGCCTACCGCACCAACAAAGGCCATCATTGGATGGTGGCCTACACCGACCAATAAGAAGAAGGGACATTCCTAGTATGCTTGTAAGAGCTCATCTGGGCCTTTTGTGAAACTGCGACAGTTAACTACTTAGGTTGTCTGTGGAACAGTGAAGTCGATCGGCCATCATGAGTAGAGTTTTATGTTTTGCTGCACTTGATGTGAATAAATGACTTGATATTTAACCCAAGGGATTCTTGGTCCATCTCTTTGCAGATTTAATACGCAACAATATATCTGCAACACAACACATAGACGTCTTTGACATAACATCAACACTGTTACCTCTTCACACTCTGTTGATAATGTTAGTTCATTGTTTTAATGTTTTAAGTTTAAATTCTGGCAGATCTTACACATTGAACCTTTAAGGTGCGTTCAAGTAAAAATATGTATTAGGCGAAGGTAAAGTATAACATAATGCGGTGCGTTCAAATGTAATCTTGTAAAATATAGTTTTTAGTGAGAAACTCATTCGAAGTTACAGTTTTGAAGGAGATGTTTAGACAGCAATATAAAATCGATGATAAACCTGATAAACTTCCTAACAAAAAACAGTATTCAAACGTAACAAAGGAGCGTATGGGATTTATTGTCTTCTTTTAGTTTTTTACCGAGGTATCGAATCAATATAGAAAATATCGGGAATTTCACTGGTATTGGTATCAACTAATCAATTTCTGGTATAGTCACGTGCCTACTGTACATTTAGATTTACAGTGCATCTGGTTGCTTGATTAAAGCCAGATGAATGTGAGCTTCCCTTTGTCTTATTATTCAATTTCATTATGGACTTTTAAAGCAGATGTACTTTTGAGACCAGCTTTAAAGTGTTAATCTATGTTTGCTCTGAAGCAATTACAGTGATAACCCTGATGAGGTAGCTCTAAAATCCACAGATGTGTCGACATATTGAACATTGGCAGTTTCAGTCCAATCAATAATGGAACCTGCCTTCAATGGCCTGTCTTACAAAAAGCATACTAATGCGCACAACATGAGCAAAGTTGATGGTGGTATGTTTACCTCTAAAGAGTTAAAGCAGGATACAGCCTCTTTCTCTCGCTCCTCTTTCTCCTCCTTGCTTCGCTCCAGGTGACGCTGCAGCTTGCTATTGGTCAGATCAAGCTGCTCTCTGTCCCAACACTCCTGCCGTGTTTTCTGCAACTCCACCTGGTAGACAAAAAACATCCTCCAGACTTGATACAACTCTAGCTGATGGACAGCATGTGGAAGAGGCTAGTTAGCTCTGCTCCCCCTCACCTTAAGGGTCTCCAGCTCCATGATCTTCATCTGGACCTCCGTCACCTCAGATGTCATGGAGCTCTGTGTGTGTTCATTCAGAGCTCGCAGCTCCTCCATCTTGTTATTCAGGGTCTCAGTCTGTACCTCAAGTTTGCGTTTCAGCTGTTTCTTATTTAGCTGGGATTCCTCCAGAGCCGACTGCAACCTCAGCACCTGGGACAACATACAGGAACACACATAACCATTAGCTACATTCATGATTCCACCACTTTAATGCCAACCAAAATGTTTAAATCTCTCATTTAGCATAAAAAAGGATTTACTTTCCGAAGGGAAGATGTTTAATTGACAATTATTCAAGCGATTTCTTTTCCAATTCAATTAAAATATTGTAATGCATACATACAAATGGATATTCTCGCCGGTGATAAAGCATAACTTCAATAATGATTGAAAAAAAAAAAATTAAGTATTATCTCTGGTTCCGTTCTCTGGAACAAATGTTAAAGTAAGCAGACAACTGCGCTTGATAACTTCTGAGAGTTGCTAGAAGACGGGAGCGGCAAAATGTAGGGGCGTGAACAGCTGGTGACGTACTAGGAAGTCCCCCGTAGACAGGACCGTCTCATTTCAGAATCTCCGTATACCGCTCGGTTCAGCCTTTGCGGTATACGGAGATTCTGGCCTCCAAAGACCGCAAAGGCTACGTCCTGCGAAGGCTGCAGCCCCTGAATTGAGACACAGCCCTAAAGAGAAACCGCGCCACGAACGTGATCTCATGTAATAGTACATCACGTTGTATTGTAATCTCATGTAGTAATAGAAGTAGTAGTAGTACATCATGTTGTATTGTGATCTCATGTTGTAGTAGTAGTAGTACATCATGTTGTATTGTGATCTCATGTTGTAGTAGTAGTAGTAGTAGTACATCCAGTTGTATTGTGATCTCATGTAGTAGTAGTAGTAGTAGTAGTAGTAGTACATCATGTTGTATTGTGATCTCATGTTGTAGTAGTAGTAGTACATCCAGTTGTATTGTGATCTCATGTAGTAGTAGTAGTAGTAGTACATCATGTTGTATTGTGATCTCATGTTGTAGTAGTAGTAGTACATCATGTTGTATTGTGATCTCATGTAGTAGTAGAAGTAGTAGTAGTAGTACATCATGTTGTATTGTGATCTCATGTTGTAGTAGTAGTAGTAGTACGTCCAGTTGTATTGTGATCTCATGTAGTAGTAGAAGTAGTAGTACATCCAGTTGTATTGTGATCTCATGTAGTAATAGAAGTAGTAGTAGTACATCATGTTGTATTGTGATCTCATGTTGTAGTAGTAGTAGTACATCCAGTTGTATTGTGATCTCATGTAGTAGTAGTAGTAGTAGTAGTAGTAGTAGTAGTAGTACATCATGTTGTATTGTGATCTCATGTTGTAGTAGTAGTATAGTACATCATGTTGTATTGTGATCTCATGTAGTAGTAGAAGTAGTAGTAGTAGTAGTACATCATGTTGTATTGTGATCTCATGTTGTAGTAGTAGTAGTAGTAGTAGATCCAGTTGTATTGTGATCTCATGTAGTAGTAGAAGTAGTGGTACATCCAGTTGTATTGTGATCTCATGTAGTAGTAGAAGTAGTAGTAGTACATCATGTTGTATTGTGATCTCATGTTGTAGTAGTAGTAGTAGTAGTAGTACATCCAGTTGTATTGTGATCTCATGTAGTAGTAGAAGTAGTAGTAGTACATCATGTTGTATTGTGATCTCATGTTGTAGTAGTAGTAGTAGTAGTAGTAGTACATCCAGTTGTATTGTGATCTCATGTAGTAGTAGAAGTAGTAGTAGTAGTAGTAGTACATCCAGTTGTATTGTGATCTCATGTAGTAGTAGTAGTAGTAGTAGTACATCATGTTGTATTGTGATCTCATGTAGTAGTAGTAGTAGTACATCATGTTGTATTGTGATCTCATGTTGTAGTAGTAGTAGTAGTACATCCAGTTGTATTGTGATCTCATGTAGTAGTAGAAGTAGTAGTACATCCAGTTGTATTGTGATCTCATGTAGTAATAGAAGTAGTAGTAGTACATCATGTTGTATTGTGATCTCATGTTGTAGTAGTAGTAGTAGTAGTAGTAGTAGTAGTACATCATGTTGTATTGTGATCTCATGTTGTAGTAGTAATATAGTACATCATGTTGTATTGTGATCTCATGTAGTAGTAGAAGTAGTAGTAGTACATCATGTTGTATTGTGATCTCATGTTGTAGTAGTAGTAGTAGTAGTAGTAGTAGTAGTACATCCAGTTGTATTGTGATCTCATGTAGTAGTAGAAGTAGTAGTAGTACATCATGTTGTATTGTGATCTCATGTTGTAGTAGTAGAAGTAGTAGTAGTACATCATGTTGTATTGTGATCTCATGTTGTAGTAGTAGTAGTAGTAGTAGTAGTAGTAGTAGTAGTAGTACATCCAGTTGTGTTGTGATCTCATGTAGTAGTAGAAGTAGTAGTAGTAGTAGTACATCATGTTGTATTGTGATCTCATGTAGTAGTAGAAGTACATCATGTTGTATTGTGATCTCATGTAGTAGTAGTAGTAGTAGTAGTAGTACATCCAGTTGTATTGTGATCTCATGTAGTAGTAGAAGTAGTAGTAGTACATCATGTTGTATTGTGATCTCATGTTGTAGTAGAAGTAGTAGTACATCCAGTTGTATTGTGATCTCATGTAGTAGTAGAAGTAGTAGTAGTAGTACATCCAGTTGTATTGTGATCTCATGTAGTAGTAGAAGTAGTACATCATGTTGTATTGTGATCTCATGTAGTAGTAGTAGTAGTAGTAGTACATCATGTTGTATTGTGATCTCATGTTGTAGTAGTAGTAGTAGTACATCATGTTGTATTGTGATCTCATGTAGTAGTAGAAGTAGTAGTAGTACATCATGTTGTATTGTGATCTCATGTTGTAGTAGTAGTAGTAGTACATCCAGTTGTATTGTGATCTCATGTAGTAGTAGAAGTAGTAGTAGTACATCATGTTGTATTGTGATCTCATGTTGTAGTAGTAGTAGTAGTACATCCAGTTGTATTGTGATCTCATGTAGTAGTAGAAGTAGTAGTAGTAGTAGTAGTACATCCAGTTGTATTGTGATCTCATGTAGTAGTAGAAGTAGTAGTAGTAGTACATCCAGTTGTATTGTGATCTCATGTAGTAGTAGAAGTAGTAGTAGTAGTAGTACATCATGTTGTATTGTGATCTCATGTTGTAGTAGAAGTAGTAGTAGTACATCATGTTGTATTGTGATCTCATGTAGTAGTAGAAGTAGTAGTAGTACATCCAGTTGTATTGTGATCTCATGTAGTAGTAGTAGTAGTAGTAGTAGTAGTACATCATGTTATATTGTGATCTCATGTTGTAGTAGTAGTAGTAGTAGTACATCATGTTGTATTGTGATCTCATGTTGTAGTAGAAGTAGTAGTAGTACATCATGTTGTATTGTGATCTCATGTAATAGTAGAAGTACATCCAGTTGTATTGTGATCTCATGTAGTAGTAGTAGTACATCATGTTGTATTGTGATCTCATGTTGTAGTAGTACATCATGTTGTATTGTGATCTCATGTTGTAGTAGTAGTAGTAGTACATCCAGTTGTATTGTGATCTCATGTAGTAGTAGTAGTAGTAGTAGTAGTACTACATCCAGTTGTATTGTGATCTCATGTAGTAGTAGAAGTAGTAGTAGTACATCATGTTGTATTGTGATCTCATGTTGTAGTAGTAGTAGTAGTAGTAGTACATCCAGTTGTATTGTGATCTCATGTAGTAGTAGAAGTAGTAGTAGTAGTAGTAGTACATCCAGTTGTATTGTGATCTCATGTAGTAGTAGTAGTAGTACATCATGTTGTATTGTGATCTCATGTAGTAGTAGTAGTAGTAGTAGTACATCATGTTGTATTGTGATCTCATGTTGTAGTAGTAGTAGTAGTACATCCAGTTGTATTGTGATCTCATGTAGTAGTAGAAGTAGTAGTACATCCAGTTGTATTGTGATCTCATGTAGTAATAGAAGTAGTAGTAGTACATCATGTTGTATTGTGATCTCATGTTGTAGTAGTAGTAGTAGTAGTAGTAGTAGTAGTACATCATGTTGTATTGTGATCTTATGTTGTAGTAGTAGTAGTACATCCAGTTGTATTGTGATCTCATGTAGTAGTAGTAGTAGTACATCCAGTTGTATTGTGATCTCATGTAGTAGTAGTAGTAGTAGTAGTAGTAGTACATCATGTTGTATTGTGATCTCATGTTGTAGTAGTAGTATAGTACATCATGTTGTATTGTGATCTCATGTAGTAGTAGAAGTAGTAGTAGTACATCATGTTGTATTGTGATCTCATGTTGTAGTAGTAGTAGTAGTAGTAGTAGTAGATCCAGTTGTATTGTGATCTCATGTAGTAGTAGAAGTAGTAGTACATCCAGTTGTATTGTGATCTCATGTAGTAGTAGAAGTAGTAGTAGTAGTACATCATGTTGTATTGTGATCTCATGTTGTAGTAGTAGTAGTAGTAGTAGTAGTACATCCAGTTGTATTGTGATCTCATGTAGTAGTAGAAGTAGTAGTAGTACATCATGTTGTATTGTGATCTCATGTTGTAGTAGTAGTAGTAGTAGTAGTAGTAGTAGTACATCCAGTTGTGTTGTGATCTCATGTAGTAGTAGAAGTAGTAGTAGTAGTAGTACATCATGTTGTATTGTGATCTCATGTAGTAGTAGAAGTAGTAGTAGTACATCCAGTTGTATTGTGATCTCATGTAGTAGTAGTAGTAGTAGTACATCATGTTGTATTGTGATCTCATGTAGTAGTAGTAGTAGTAGTACATCCAGTTGTATTGTGATCTCATGTAGTAGTAGAAGTAGTAGTAGTACATCATGTTGTATTGTGATCTCATGTTGTAGTAGAAGTAGTAGTACATCCAGTTGTATTGTGATCTCATGTAGTAGTAGAAGTAGTACATCATGTTGTATTGTGATCTCATGTTGTAGTAGTAGTAGTACATCCAGTTGTATTGTGATCTCATGTAGTAGTAGTAGTAGTAGTAGTAGTAGTAGTAGTAGTAGTAGTAGTAGTAGTAGTACATCATGTTGTATTGTGATCTCATGTTGTAGTAGTAGTAGTACATCATGTTGTATTGTGATCTCATGTAGTAGTAGAAGTAGTAGTAGTAGTAGTAGTACATCATGTTGTATTGTGATCTCATGTTGTAGTAGTAGTAGTAGTAGTACATCCAGTTGTATTGTGATCTCATGTAGTAGTAGTAGTACATCCAGTTGTATTGTGATCTCATGTAGTAATAGAAGTAGTAGTAGTACATCATGTTGTATTGTGATCTCATGTTGTAGTAGTAGTAGTAGTAGTAGTACATCATGTTGTATTGTGATCTCATGTTGTAGTAGTAGTAGTACATCCAGTTGTATTGTGATCTCATGTAGTGGTAGTAGTAGTAGTAGTAGTACATCATGTTGTATTGTGATCTCATGTTGTAGTAGTAGTATAGTACATCATGTTGTATTGTGATCTCATGTAGTAGTAGAAGTAGTAGTAGTAGTACATCATGTTGTATTGTGATCTCATGTTGTAGTAGTAGTAGTAGATCCAGTTGTATTGTGATCTCATGTAGTAGTAGAAGTAGTAGTACATCCAGTTGTATTGTGATCTCATGTAGTAGTAGAAGTAGTAGTAGTAGTAGTAGTAGTAGTAGTACATCATGTTGTATTGTGATCTCATGTTGTAGTAGTAGTATAGTACATCATGTTGTATTGTGATCTCATGTAGTAGTAGAAGTAGTAGTAGTAGTACATCATGTTGTATTGTGATCTCATGTTGTAGTAGTAGTAGTAGATCCAGTTGTATTGTGATCTCATGTAGTAGTAGAAGTAGTAGTACATCCAGTTGTATTGTGATCTCATGTAGTAGTAGAAGTAGTAGTAGTAGTAGTAGTAGTAGTAGTACATCATGTTGTATTGTGATCTCATGTTGTAGTAGTAGTAGTAGTAGTAGTACATCCAGTTGTATTGTGATCTCATGTAGTAGTAGAAGTAGTAGTAGTACATCATGTTGTATTGTGATCTCATGTTGTAGTAGTAGTAGTAGTAGTACATCCAGTTGTATTGTGATCTCATGTAGTAGTAGAAGTAGTAGTAGTAGTAGTAGTAGTAGTAGTAGTACATCATGTTGTATTGTGATCTCATGTAGTAGTAGAAGTAGTAGTAGTAGTAGTAGTACATCCTGTTGTATTGTGATCTCATGTAGTAGTAGTACATCCTGTTGTATTGTGATCTCATGTAGTAGTAGTAGTACATCCTGTTGTATTGTGATCTCATGTAGTAGTAGTAGTAGTAGTAGTACATCCAGTTGTATTGTGATCTCATGTAGTAGTAGAAGTAGTAGTAGTACATCATGTTGTATTGTGATCTCATGTTGTAGTAGAAGTAGTAGTACACCCAGTTGTATTGTGATCTCATGTAGTAGTAGAAGTAGTAGTAGTAGTACATCCAGTTGTATTGTGATCTCATGTAGTAGTAGAAGTAGTAGTAGTAGTACATCATGTTGTATTGTGATCTCATGTTGTAGTAGAAGTAGTAGTACATCCAGTTGTATTGTGATCTCATGTAGTAGTAGTAGTAGTAGTACATCATGTTGTATTGTGATCTCATGTTGTAGTAGTAGTAGTAGTAGTAGTAGTAGTACATCATGTTGTATTGTGATCTCATGTTGTAGTAGAAGTAGTAGTAGTACATCCTGTTGTATTGTGATCTCATGTAGAAGTAGTAGTACATCCTGTTGTATTGTGATCTCATGTAGTAGTAGTAGTACATCCTGTTGTATTGTGATCTCATGTTGTAGTAGTACATCCTGTTGTATTGTGATCTCATGTAGTAGTAGTAGTAGTAGTAGTAGTACATCCAGTTGTATTGTGATCTCATGTAGTAGTAGTAGTAGTAGT